>NW_026923165.1:0-21181 GCF_032062105.1 Saccostrea cuccullata
CGTATTTTGGTGAAGGAGGCATCATTTTGTTCATGTTCATTGCGTTCTTATCCATGGGCATAGCGTTCATCATGTTCATGTTGTTGTTCATGTTCATTGCGTTTTTATTCATAGGCATTGCGTTCATCATATCCATTACGTTGTTCATGTTCATTGCGTTTTTATTCATATTCATTGCATTCATCATGTCAGGGCCGTTGTTCATGTTCATTTCATTTTTGTTCATGGACATTGCATTCATCATGTTCATTGCGTTTTTATTCATGTTCATTGCATTCATCATGTCAGGACCGTTGTTCATGTTCATTGCGTTCATCATGTCAGGGCCGTTGTTCATATTCATTGCATTTTTATCCATGGGCATTGGGTACATCATGTTCATGTCGTTGTTCATGTTCATTGCATTTTTATTCATGGACATTGCATTCATCATGTCAGGGCCGTTGTTCATGTTCATTGCGTTTTTGTTCATTGACATAGCGTTCATCATGTCCATTACGTTGTTCATGTTCATTGCATTCATGGGCATTTCATTCATCATTTCAGGGCCGTTGTTCATATTCATTGCGTTTTTGTTCATGGGCATAGCGTTCATCATATCAGGGCCGTTGTTCATATTCATTGCATTTTTCTCCATTGACATAGCGTTCATCATGTCCATTACGTTGTTCATGTTCATTGCATTTTTGTTTATGGGCATAGCGTTCATCATGTCAGGGCCGTTGTTCATGTTCATTGCGTTTTTGTTCATTGGCATTGCGTTCATCATGTCAGGGCCGTTGTTCATGTTCATTGCGTTTTTATTCATTGGCATTGCGTTCATCATATCCATTTTATCATTGGGCATCATGTTCATCATGTCCATGACATTATTCATGTTCATTTCCATTGGTTTATTATCCATGTTCATGTTGTTCATAGTGTCCATATTCATCATATCCATACTATTTTTCATCATGTTAACAGCATTAGCCATCTCCATCATTTTAGCCATTTCCATAGCGTTCTTCATTGCTTTACCCATTTCCATTGCCTTCTTCATGTTCATCATGTCATTCATCATGTTGCCAATATCCATTGCTTTTTTCATATTCATCATGTTGTTAATGGCATTCATATTCATTGGCATGTTCATTTCTTTTCCATTAGGCATGTTAACAGGTTTCATTTCATTCATGTTATTTTCCATATTCATCATGTTCATTGCATTGTTATTACCCATATTCATGGGCATTGGCATCATTTCGGTTCCTTTGTTATTTTCCATATTCATGGGCATGGGCATCATTTCCATATTGTTGTTATTTCCCATGTTCATGGGCTCTGGCATTGGTACAGTCATTTTATCCATTCCTTTGCTGTTGGCCATGTCCATGGTCATCATTTTCATGCCATTGTTCATGCCGTTCATTCCATTGTTCATGCCTGCGTTTCCATTGTTCATGCCTGCGTTTCCATTGTTCATACCTGCGTTTCCACTCTCCATCATTGGTCCCATCATGTTACCCATTTCTGGAGTCGGACGCTTTCCATAACTGGCTGCATTTGCAGAAACCAAAAGTGCCAAACAGACCAGGTTAAAGAAAGCCATCTACAATCAGAAAGAAACAACAAACGCTTACATCAAATTAAATGAAGTGAAGTTCTTAATATTTGTGCATTTGTCTTTGGTCTGGGTAGAATTGTTCTTATTCAACCAATGTATTACGATTAGTTTTAATATCATATTACATGTATATGCATTTATTAATTTTTAAGACTTTTATTTCTGCAAAACGGAAAAGATTTTATCCTTCTTTCCCAGATAAATCGTCAGACGGAGAAGTATAAACTTACCTTAAAGGACCAATTGAGTTGGGTTCGATGTTGAGGTGATGGAACTTGATGGTTCAGTGACGAATCTGATTAAGACTGGCGTCTTTTATACCAAATCTTTCCTGTCTCGGACGACCGGAAATATGGCACATTTGTGCACTACGTGTGAGAAATGTCAATTTTTACATGTTTGACACGATCGTTAACGGGATCACATCAAACGATTTGAATTTTTTGGAATAAAAAAGGTTCTAATTTGGTCAAACTAATATAACGATTACATAACGGAATTGCTTACGATGCATCACACGAGGAGCGGCTTGTGATGAACTTTTATCGGACACCCTGTAGAACGTCACATACGTCCAGTCTTTGAACTTTTAGTAAAGGAAGGATCCTTGAAGATGTAAGTTTTGATATGTTCTGTTATTGCTTTGAGAATCCATTCCTCTTTATTATTGATATATATAAATATATATTTTTAAATTGTTATGCTGTAGTCTTTCTTTTCGATTTTTAAATATCGTTGAAGTACAATAAATGTTTGAATGAGAACCTTATACTATCTTTTTTATGTGTGAATTCATAAATACACAAATTGAGAGATCGGCGAACAAGACGTGCAAAATGCCTTTTTACTCTTTTTTTAACGTATTTTAAAAGTCATATATTTGATTTAAGAATTAAGTACTGTAGAAGTACTTTTTCCGCGTGGTATTAATTTACGCTATGTACGCGGTCACAAATTTTCCGCGGAAATTTATCCAAGCGTACTTAATATAAATGTAAGGCATATAAAGACAGTCTAAGAAATCCGCGTAATTTTCTACCCGTGGATTAAACAGAAATTGAGAATCCGCGGAATTATGACCCCGTGAAAAAAAGTACGTCTACAGTATTTAAGGTAAGTTAACTGGACATCAATTATTTCTTTAAGAAGATAAGAAATTTATAATTAAATTGAAGTCGGTCTCTGCCTCATATATTTGTTCACCGAAGAATGCAAAATAAAGTGTTTAGCTCAATAATGTGGAAAATTTGCTTTAGGGTGTGAAGAATTGATCATAATGGCCCTCTTTGTTGTATGTTTGCCATTTCTGTAGACAAATAATTTCAATATCTGTGAGTTTTGATTCGAATTGTACAGACTTAACATCACATATACGTTAATATTAAATAAAATATCAAAGTAATGATTTTCAAGACAAGACAAATTAATTTTCGCTGTCTAATTTGTCGCACTGTTGACATTTTGCTCGCTTTGTTCGGCCATCTTCTTACTTACAGATTTTTCTGCAGCAATACGCCCATACTAATTCTGCTTTTTTCAGATCTAAATGGACATGGTGTTTAGTGAAGGTATATTTTTTATCTAATGACAGAGCTTGTTTAATTAAAAACCGGTATTTAAAAAGCCAATGAACCATTCAGTCTCTTCTGTACAACACATTAAATACAATGATTACAAGGCTTACAATGCAATTAAACAGTAAAGAGTCCAAATCTAACAGAAAAGTTTATAAATTTACTCTACCTTAAAAATAAAAAAAAATAAAAATCATGTCAATTTACGAAAATTATGAACTTTGCATGAAAAAGTCCAATGTTTATGTCAATTACGTAGTTGTAATATGCTTTAATGGTGGTAAAAATATACTTATTCATTAGCCTACTACCTTTAAAAAAATCTCTCTTCAGATTCCATGTCTACGAAACTTTTTTTTTCCTTCTTGAAACTTGGACACCTATCGACAGGTATGATCACTGGCATGCTTTAACTTGAAACAATCAGAAAATAAAGGATTGTTGTTGTTGTTTGTTTGTTTGTTTGTTTGAAAAAATATTTCTGTAATTTATTTCATTAAATGTAAAACGGAATTTATGTTTAGAATGTACTTTAAGATGTTATTTCTATTGTTAGGATATGTCACTCGAAGATTCTTAAGAGGATATTGGTACTCATATAGCATGATTCAAAATCGCAAAAAAAATTTGGGGTCATTTCATCCACAGGGGCGGTAACATACGTTCTATTACTTATTTTTACATAATTACTATAAAATTTAATTTTAGTTGTAACACGTCATTTGATTGGGTAAAAGATTTTATCCATTTCGTATAACATAACTTGCCTACGTCACAATGAGTTACGTCAAAAACGTATTACTCCGCTTGACGTTACTTTTAAAATAATGCTCAATTTGAAGCCATTTTCTGGAGGAAATATTGTCTCATTGTCTAGACTGAAATTAAATTATAAGGAATGAAGCTTATTTCAACTTATGTTATCCGATATAACAAAACTTGGGGCAGTTTACCCTTAAATAAAAAAGGGAATTTTATATATATAGTGATTACGTAAAATCAAATGTAGTAGGTAACCTGCCCCTGTGATTTCATCGGTACAATGAACTTGACCTTTTTGCACTTAAATTTTAACTCAGATCATTCGCTTCAATATGTAACCTATTCTGATTGACAATTTTTATGTGCACATTTGGAGACTAGGTCTTTTAACCCTTTCGACGCCGAATAACGTTACTACTAAAACGTCACGGATACCGTACTGTGACGTCAACTAAGACGTAAAATAGTTGCGTCAAGAAAAAAGCGTCAAATTGATATTGAAAAAGCACCTGTTTAACCAAGGTAATAGGACGTAAGAAAATGCCTATAAAGGAGTCATATTTATTCCAATAATTTGAATCTTAGTACAGTCAAGTAAGCAAACATTAATCCTATAGCTTGCAATTGTAAGGAAAGACTTTAAATACTTAAAGGACAAAAGATACCCCAACTCTTTTTTTCAAAATAATATTTAGAAATACTAAATTATGACTGCCGTAGACGAGAAAACGGACCCTTATATAGCATGGTACACATGTACTTTCTGAATGCAAATATGCATAACTTTTAAATATATAATTAGCTCATTTTCCCAGTATTTTTATGAGCATTTTAATAATTAAGACGCTTCTAAATAACGTTGGCGTTACTCAGTGATAATGTAATCTCGTTGCGGGTCTCGAATTCAGTTTTTAAACATTACCAACATTTTTAAAGACATGTAATCTGATACGATGACTGATCCCCCTAAATACCATGAAAAAAGAGAGAAATCCAGTCCATAGGCCTTTATATCTCTTAGAAAAAAAATTGAGGTATAAAAATTATTTTTTCACACACAATTTTTTTAAGCGATCCAAAGGCCTGTGGTCCAGTCCGAAAATTAGGGCACCGCGGGCCATCACCTCGCAAAAAAAAAATCGAACCCGATATAATAGAATAAATATTACTTTCATTTAGATGGACTCATGGTGTATAAAATTGGTTCTTCAGGGTTAAATCATAAATGATAAAAAAATCTTTTCTACTATCAAGCGGATTTTTTAATTTTACTTTTTTTTTTTAAATACGTTGATATATATTTGAATTTTCAGTTTCCATTTTTAATTTTTTTAAAATTCAAGTTCTTCGTCAGAAACATAATAGAAACATAAAACAGCAGGCTTATTTGTCAAAGTATTGTTTCGTTGTCAACGTATTGTTTATTCTATATTAAAAAATTAAAATCATTAATTTTATTTATTGGGTTTTTTTTCTCAAGTAAATCAGACTGTATCAAAAGCAAAAATTTTTAGCATATGACCTCGACATTCTAATCTTAAGAAAAATTAAGTTATAACATTACACATGTTTTGAAATAATGAACTTTCTGAATTCCTGAAATTGACCAAATCTCGTCAGAGATTAATCAGTGATATGTCTATTCAACGATAGCTGGTTTCCAACTCAGATTTATGAAAAGTTCTAAATGGAAAAAAATGGATATTTTGATCAATGATGGTTGTACTGCAGTCTTTGACGAAATCTACTTGTACCAGTGGCGCAGCTGCCATTTTAACGCCCAGAATTTGTCACCCAGGGGTCTCAAAATCGTTAAATCCATTTTCCGTCGGGGGGGGGGGGGGACAAGCCCTCGCTGCATACAGGGTAATCTGTGCCTATACTTAATGAAAGTTCTAGCTATGCCCCTGTGTGATTTGCAATTGCATCAGTTTACCTGCAATCGCGGCTTTTCATACATGTAGATAAATTGTGTTGAAATGTACATATATCTAAAGCAATAATTAAATAATTCGTATAGCACTAGTGTTAATATTTTTTTTGTATGAGGCCATGCAGATCCTTAAATAGTACGACTCTCTTCATAGGATCTCAACCATTTTGTTAATACAATGTAACATTTTCTCGGAATTAATCTAGACATGGATTTAAATTACATGAGGACTCCCATGCCAATTTCAAAAGTCCTTGCCCACTGACGTCAAATGCAAAGACAGCCGCACGAGATTTACATGCATATTTGGCCAACTTAGATATTGACCTGCCTAATTAACATTCCGGTAGAATTATCAAGATATCAACTCCACTAACTTTCAAAGAGTTACGACAGAAAAAAAATTAGAAATGAAAATGTAATGGCATCAGTTTAACTGCAATCGCGGCTTTTCATATTTAGGTAAATTGTGTTGAAATGTACATATTTATATATGTCTAAAGCAATAATTAAATAATTCGTATAGCACTAGTGTTAATAATTTTTTTATGAGGCCATGCAGATAGGTATATCCTTTAATACTACGGCTCTAATTGGACTCTCTTCAAAGGGATTTCAACCATTTTGTTAATACAATGTTACACTACTAGTATCTCGGAATCTCGAAGTTACAGAACATGACTTGTAATATTGCATGCTAAGTCATTTTTTTTTGTTTGTTTAGCGTCCACATTAAAGTGAAAAAAATCTTTCTATCTAAATAAAAAACACATAATGAAATGGAAAAGCACAACATGAAGAATTTCTCATCATCATCTGGGAATATACATTGTATCAAATATAAACTACCAGTGTAGCGAAATTAAAATTTTTGGTACACAAACAAGGGGTGCCGATCTCAAAGAGTAAACTGTGTGGCAAACATTTGTATTTGTACATTTTCATAGTGTGTTTGTTTTCAAACATACCTAAAAACTAATTCCGAGTCGTCCGCTAACGCTAAACATAGAGATTTTTTTTTTTGCAACCAAATGGAACTTGCAGAAAACCTTAAGGCTCATAAACCCTCTGCTCACTTATATGAAATGTTGATTTAATAATAACCTTAATGATTTTCCAAAAAAAGTTCATAAAGGAATATTGTAATAATAGACATCCATGTCATTTAGAGTTATCTCTCTTATCAGAGTATCGATGTACCTTAAGACATAGCCGGGGTGTTGAGTGAACAGAGTTAAAACTCGTCATCCATGATTTCAATGTTAAAGTGGCAATATATTATTATTACATTCTGATTTAACATGAATTACATGTAAATAGAAAGGCCATCTTTCAACTAATGTTTGATAGTCCTCTCCCGACTCTGGGTAAATTAAATGGGTCGCTAGGTAGTTGGGATTTTTTTCTTAAAAACTTTTACATATGTGTTATCGGAATAAGACCCAACAAATCATGTCCTGGAATATTAAAACAAAGTTTTGATCGGGACATTTTTAGTTCATCGGTCGGGAGAGTGCAACTTTTTTTTTTTTTGGAGATGGCCTCTGGTTGCTTTTATTTTTCATTTTTCCAATAAAGTATAGGACCTAGCTTTTTTTTTTAAAGACGCCCAAAAATCTTTATAGTGGATAGCTCGACATGTTTGTTTAATAAAAAGATTACTTTTCAGAATTTTATTACATATCAAAACTAAGCTTATTGAACATAATTAATAGCTCCACTTGATTGATAATAACGAAAATTAAAAATAGAAAACGAAATAGTTTCAATATCCCAGGCCTCAAAGCTTGAAACTTAAAAAAGAAAATAATATAGTGATTTTTTTTTTGGGGGGGGGGGGTTGGCAGGTTCATTTTATTTTTAGTTGATCGGTAGGTAGCTGGAAGCTGAAAACAAATCAATTTTTAAGTTTGGCTCAGATTTCTTGAATGGCTTTATTAACGCTTACGATTACAGGAGATAGTACCTTTTTCAGCTATCATTAATTCATTCTCAAAAGATGTCGCCATATCAATATTGATTAATCTTTTATAATTTAATTTTATTTGTATTCTCGCCTCTCATTGGTTGATTTCCAAAAAGGAACGCATAACATTTTGTATAATCTGGTTTGGTATGGGGACACACCCCCTTGACGACCAGCTTAATCATCATATCCATGCAATCCCCTCATTTCCAGTCCTCGGAATCCATGGAAAATTCCAGATTTAATAAATGTACCTTTAACTTTAAACAATTACTCGTTCTTACCTCATGTAAACAAACATCATGGCTGCAAGATCTATGTATCAGTTATTACCTCCCCTCGCTTCAAATCACTTCCGTTACTACGGTTGTATTATTGCGCGGTAAATTTGAACTTATAAAAAGCAACACAATTTTACATCAAAAGTTGTTTAATTATTTTAAAATTAAATTATAAGGAATGACTTTAATTCTTGGCCATATTATCGAGTATAATCTGGTTTGGGTCAGTTTACGCTTTTTTATAATCCGCTTCGCGGATTATAAAGCGTAAACTGACCCAAACCAGATTATACTCGATAATATGGCCAAGAATTAGAGTCATTCCTTAAATAAGAACATCGCAAGCGCCTGTGGAATATCAATAGATAATATTGTCTTTTCACCCTAGTCTATTGTTGTTTCTTTTGTTTACATATTTTAAGCATAAAATCATTGTCGGTATAATGCTAAAAAATGAATAAATAAATACTGCGTGTATCTAGCTGTATCTTATTTCTAAAAATTGTTGCAAGTTCAATACAATTTCAAAGTGACTTTTTATCGGAAGATTTAAACATTAATATCAGTGACTACTGTTTTTAAATGTATTTAATCTATTTTTTCAATTATTTTAACAAATCTTATTTTTTAAATGATCAATACATTTTATAAAGACTAGATGTATATTCACAAATCTATCTCTCTCTCTCAATCGATCGATCGATGAAATATTTATATGCATGCAAGTATTGCCAGGGGAAATAAGTGTAAACTGTCCGAGGACTATGGATCATTAAAAACAACTTATGCTATGGCGCGCCAAATTTTACAACGCTAGCGTACTCCTAAACCTACGTCATAATTTAACGTCAATGTAAAGAAATATGACGTCATATTTAGACCAGTACCAATTTAAAAATAAAGGCACATACTTGTGTCAAAATTTAGATATTACTGTATTTAATTTAAACTGAGATAAATGATAAATAAACGAAAAAGTTAAACATGTATTACAAAGCGACATTTTTGTCGGTTTGGCGTTGACACAGTAAACGACATTTTTGTCGCTTTGGCGTCGAAAGGGTTAACAACCTATTGGAATTCCAATGGTTACAGACTTATTTTTGTATTCATATGAAGCAACATTTGTTTAAAATGTTGTGCTTGAAAATAAGGAGAAACCATTTGCTGTGGCTTCAACATTGATATATATCGACGACGTATGGTCAATTAATGATGGCTATTTTCATTCTTATTTCTATACGTTATATCCAGATGAGTTTGAACTAAAATATACCAGAGATTCTGACACATCTGTTTTATATTTGGATGAAATATACGGAGATAAAGAACAGTATTCAAGCTCAAAAGTCCATCAAGCTATGATACAAAATTTGAGCAGAGAAAATATGGACCTCCAAAAAAAATCAGAGGTGAGGTCAGGTGCCATTGGGGAGTGAGCATCCCCTGACAACCGGGCACACCCGCCGTGTGTTCCTTGTCATGTTGGGGATAAAACGGAAAAAATTACAACTTAGTGTGTAAATAATGGCCTAAAATTTAGAAAGAAAAATGTCAGTCAACAACGCAACATTTGACTCAATGATAAATTATATTTGCTGACAAGGTCATTTTATTGATCATGGAACTAACAAAATGATGACTTTAAACGAGACTGCTGAAATTCTTGTTTCGTCAGTCTGTTTGTCAATAATGTCTTTCGATTCAGAAACTGTAAACAAGACTGATGATATTCTTCCTTCATCAACTTGTATGTCAATAACTTGCCTCGTTGTAGAAATTGTTCATACTTATAACATGTTTTTCTGTATCGAATCAACTGAGAGATATAAACTGCGTACGCAGGTGATAAAGGTATATTTTTGCATAGGTAAGGGAAGTTGACGATTGAAAAGTTATCATAAAGCTTTGTTGTTAGATAACCATTAACGTCTTTTTCTAGTAAAGTATCCAGAAATAAAACAGATATGTCAGGCTCTGGGGTATCTTTTATTTCAAGTTCACCGGGATATATCGTGTCAACATAAGAATGGTAAGGACTATTATTGATATGAAATACGTCACCGATATATCTGAATGTCGTGTGGAAGGCCAAAGAAAGTGTTTTCTTCTTTTCACGTAAAAGATTTGAAACAAATTCTGCTTCATCTGCATGGGTACAAAAATGGGTTTTCTGTTAACAATGGGGTGCAATTGGTTCCCATGGGAATTCAAATAGATTGTTGGAGGACCTAGTCTCCAAATACTATGTAAAAATTGTCAATCAGAAACTCAAGCATCTATAAAATATCATCTTAGAGCACTTGTGTGTACAATCGGAATGATTTTAAAGTAATTTTGTAAATTACCAATGACAAGGTAAGTAAATTTACGAGTTCCGTTTGAATTGAAAAAGCAGCTGGGTATTTTGTTAGAAAAATCATTAATGGTAATCTATCAACCAATCTTTATGATAAACCCGACGACGTTAACTTTTCAATCGTCAACTTCCCTTACAATTCATCAACTACATGCGGGGTTTATATTTTATCTCTCAGTTCATTGGATACACAAGTGCATGCTCTACATATAAACAACTTTAAAAACATGGTAAGTTATCGACAAACAAGTTGATAAAACAAGAATATCAGCAGTGTCGTTTAAAGTCATCATTAATTTCGTAAGCTCTTTCCCGATCATGAAAAGGAGCACACGGCGGGTGTGACTGGCGGCAGGGGATGCTCACTCCTCCATGGCACCTGATCCTAACCTTTGATGTTTCAGATGTCCGTGTTTGCTCTATTTTAAACTCTGTATTCTTTAATGGCCTTTTCAGCTCGAATACTCTTTGTTATCTTTATATATTTCATGTAATTATGGCAATAAATACAATCTTATTTCAGTTTTTTTTTTAAAGTGTTAAATAATATTCATTAATGATAATATTTTCTTGTATCAAACATTTTTTGACACTTAGTGCCGATAGGTTGGAAGACTTATATACAGTGGCGTGCGAAAAGTGAAGATAATTTTATTTTTTCTCTATATATTTCATTGAAAACAACATTTTGTAAAATCATAGGTAAATGGTCAATTTTTGTCCAATTTAATTATTTATTTCAGTACTTAAACCAGAAAATGTGTAGTTATCTTTCTTTAAAAGATCATTCACACGTTTAATATGTAGTAAAATATAGTTCATCACTAAACATTAGTTCTAAAATTCAAGATCAATGTTGACTATATAATTCATTGTGAGTATATGACTTAAAAATTCATGTCACACTTAAATTACAATATTTTTAAATTATCAATGCTTATCAGATAAAAACTATTGTTTTTTTTAACTACAACAATTTCTTGGATTATCAAGAAATTTTCGATAAAATCTGTCAAGAATTGTTGTCATACCAGCGATTTTACAAAATATTGTTTTCAATGAAATATATATAGAAAAAATAAAATTATCTTCACTTTTGGCACGCCACTGTAGTTAAAAATAATGAAAGAAAGTTGGGATTAGTGGTGTAAAATTTGGGATAGGCCTATTGTTCAAAATACAGTAAGATGTATGCGATTTTCGAACATGAAACAGTGTAAATTTTATCTTCTTTAATATTTTTTTCATTTCCTGGCAAAGTCTGTTGAGTGAACATGTAAACTTTATTTCAAAATATACTTTCAACCCTATATTTTATATTATAGCATAAAATAACGAAATGTTTTCTATGGGTAACTAGTTTCAACATATTAAATGTAACAAATGTGTAGATCTGAAGAACTTTTTATTAAAGTATCCTTCGAACAAAAAAAATAGTTTCCCCATAAATCTTGAATTTTTATTATTTACTTGGTGCGCAGTTTTAAATTCAATTTTGAGTAATTTGCATTGTTAAATTCAAATAAGTCATTAAAAATCGAATGGCAATAAATAGTGTTGAGGTAAGAAGTAAAAATCAGGAACAGAGCAAACACATACCTCATGAGAATCAAAGGTGGGATCAGGTGCCACGGAGCAATATACACCCCCTGCCGATCGCTCACGCCCGCCGTGTGTTCCTTGTCGTGATCGGGAAATAACTTCAAATAATCTGATTCAGCGTGTATTAAAAAAAATCCGTCCACAATTCAGAATATTAAATACTGGCTTAACATTTTTTTTAAAAAATGGGATTAGTGAGCATTTGACTTAATAATAGATTGTATTTGCTCAGCTTGTTTTTCAATAATTATTCATACATAGAGCATGCTCCTGCGTATCGATTCGATTAGGAGAAACCCTGCATGTAGCTGAATAATATATATTTATTGCTGCAAAAGAAAGGGAAGTTGACGATTAAAAAAAAGGTTAAAGTCATTACATTTATTATAAAGCTTGGCTGTTAGATAACCATTAAAGTCTTTTCTAGAAAAATTTCCAAGTATGAAAAGATGCTTCAGATTGTGGTATCTTTAATAATTCCAAGCTCACCGGGATATATCGTGTCGACATAAAAATGTAAATAACTATTGTTAATTGATAATACATTGTTGATACTTCTTAATGTCGCATTGAAGGCCACAAGTGTTTTCTTCTTCTCATTATAAGAGTTTAAATAAATTTTGCTTCATTTTAATACAAAAATAGGTCTGCTAATAACGGTGCGAAATTGGTACCCGTGGGAATTCCAACGTATTGTTGGAAGATCTGGTCTCTAGAAATCATATAGATACGTATTAATGGTATTATCAATCAGAAACTCAAGCATCTTTTTAAAATCAACTTCAGAATAGTTGTGAGTACAATCAGAATGTTTTTTACAAATTGATTTTGCCAATTACTAATAACAAGATACATTAATGAATGAGTTCCATTTCCTTACATGTATGTAAAACTGATTTACAATACTTACGTCCGAGAACTTTTATTCATACATTTTTTGTATTACAAGTTACCGTTATAATAGCTATGCAAGTGAAATTCATGCTCGCTTTGGAAAGGCTTTGTAGACAAAGTTAATAAAATGAGAAACAAATATATTGTTTAAATTTTATTTAATCCATCAAATTTGAGAACATTCACACACACCATTTTGGATTATTCATTTCGTGGTCAATCAATACACTGTAAAAGAAAATTGTAAGTACTTTAGGTCATACGCAACGTAGTTTGAACATTTTTGGATTCTTCCCTGGAGCAATATTTTTAATGTCTATATATGGATTTGTACACCTCTTCTAAAACAATTTTTGATGAAAAAAAATCTTGAATTTATGTTCTATAATTTTTGTACATTTTTATTTGAATAATGCAAAAATTTTCAAAATTCGATATCTTTTCAAAACCTCTGGTAACGCATGCTGATTTTTTGTCTAAGAACATGTAATGATATTATAAGTTTATACTTAGAATATCTAGGAAAATTATCAGTAGGTAAGGTATGTTGCGTATGTCCTTAAGGATGTACTTCTGTACATAAAAATGGATTGTTTGATTTTTTTTTTTTACTTAATCAAAACAATACAAACAGAAAAGTTATTTTTTTAAATATATTTAAGGATAAAAATATATTTAAGGAAAATTAGTGTGAAGTCCATTATACCATAAACTCTAGAAGTAATTATCCATGCGAAATTTTTGAGATTGTTTTGTAAACATTATAAACTGTTAAATACTTACTTTGCATGGGTTTCGGTGGCATAGGATATATAGGTCCTGGATTTGGCATAGGGTAGTCAGGCATCATTGGTTTCATGGGCCCTGGGTTTGGCATAGGGTAGTCAGGCATCATTGGTTTCATGGGCCCTGGGTTTGGCATAGGGTAGTCAGGCATCATTGGTTTCATAGGCCCTGGGTTTGGCATAGGGTAGTCAGGCATCATTGGTTTCATAGGCCCTGGGTTTGGCATAGGGTAGTCAGGCATCATTGGTTTCATGGGCCCTGGGTTTGGCATGGGGTAGTCAGGCATCATAGGTTTCATGGGCATTGGGTAGTAAGGCATCATTGGTTTCATGGGCATTGGATATGAAGGCCCAGGGTTTGGCAATGGATAATCTACCGGCATCATTTTGTTCATCATTGTCATCATCATCATTTTTTTCATATTCATCATGTTGGACATCATATTTCCGTTACCTCCGCCATTTCCTCCGTTACTAGGGCCATAAACCCCTCCCAGTGCATCGGCACCAAGTACCATAGCGACCAAGCATATTATGGACGAAATAGGAGCCATCTGCAGATTTGATAACATAAAAAAATATAATAATGGATTAACATTCAAAATTATGTTTTGAACATAAAAGATTACAATCACTGAAAACAGACAACAACCGAAATAATATGCATGTACATGTACACTGTAATTTTAATCTCAATTCAACCAAACATTATTTAATGTAAAATTCAAGCATTTCATTACAAAATATGATTACACATATACATCCTATATTTATCCAATTTTAAGGTGCTGTAGAAGAACGGCCTATTCCCAACTCTTTCAAAGTAATATGCTTTTCTCTTTTTGTATATTTTTAAAATCAAAAGTATATTTTTATTTAAATCAGGAGACAGTTTATTCTCTTCTTTTTAGTTTAAGTTATGATGAAGATTGTATTCTCTAATGTTACAAAATTTTAAGGAAATGGTAATTCTTAACTTTGAGAATTTAAACCTCAAAGGTTAGAAATACAATTAAAGGGGTATCGAGGTGTTCGTATTCATTGCTCGTTCGTCGAGCTTCGTCGGGTGTGTGTCACAATGGGTCATCCAGTGTGGCTAGATATTGACACTAATTTAGATATTAAAGAAATCCGATGGCCAACAACTTATGTAATGCATATTATCGTGGCATACATGTTTATACACAACACTTTTTCCTCTGAGAGAAACAAGGAATCATTCAGTAGAATCGTCTTGCTTGCCAAGGAATCATGAAATCGTGTGGTGTTTCGAACATTATTTTTTTTTAAACTCAACAGAATATTTCTTACCTTGGAAAGAAGTGAGTATACTTGACTGGGGGATGGCGATGGTGGAGTGTCATTTTGAGCGACTCGGCTACTTTTATAGAACTCGAAACGTGATCTCTGGTTTTCTCGTGAGGTTACAAAATGTTTCTTTTTTCTTAGAAAGCAATAATTTAGGAAAGAAAACATTCAAACATGTGAAAGATCAAAACATCACCTCAAACACAAAATTAAAATATATGCTAAGTCATTCCATGTGTCAGAAATGGTCATGTTCACAAATTCGAACATGGAGTTAACACCTATAGAAAGTTATATCCTGTGGCCAAACTTAAATATCACCTGGTAGTTTTAAGGATGTATACTGCATGTTTGAAATTAATAAAAGCCACAAATCTTGTATAATATTGGTTTTTAAGAAGTTTACAAACTCGGATGGGAATTTTAAAGCCCAATACATGCACAATTGTGGCAACGCACTTTGAAAAAATTACGCACTTTGAAAAAATTTTTCAAAGTGCGTTAAAATTGGGACAAAATCAACGCACTTTGAAAAATTTTTTCAAAGTGCGTTAAATTTGGGACCAACTCAATGCACTTTGAAAAAATTTTTCAAAGTGCGTTAAGAGTCTACATCAATATATTTTACCATGGAGACACTTAACGCACTTTGAAAAAAAATCATATTTTAGTCATGGAAAGATTTTATATGTTATTTATTTTTCAAAAAACTAAGCCTAACCCTAACCTCAAAAATGAATTGATTTACTCCCGTCGAAAAGAAGAGAAGACGGATATAAGATCCCTCAGTCCAAATCTTTATCTTTCCAATACATAGGTGTCGTTTACAAACGGGGGAGGGGAGCAATAAACCTAAAAAGGGTACGCTGCAATTTCAATGCTTATACGATGTATATATCTTTCCAAAATATGTGGGGGGCTTAGCCCCCCATCCCCTCCCCTGGCCCTTTGCCCAGTCTGTCTATGCTATACTCAAAGCATTCATATAATTATGTATTTACCTAACTGGTATGACGTTGAAAACTTTCAATAATAAATGAGTTAATTAAAACAGATGAAAACTTGAAATTTTTAAGTACAGTAAAACGTATGAGAGAGAAAGAATTTTCATAATTTGGAACAATCAAATTGGCCCCTTTTTATTATGATAAATGCTAAGTTGCTTGAAGCTGTCTCTGTTAGTGCCCCTATACACCTTTACATCTACTAATCAAAGACTAGAATTAAAAAAAGAAAAACGAATTAATGAACTTAAACAATCGTCACTCTTTTTTTCAAGACTCTTTAATTTTCCCTTTTATTTTATCAAAACCTTAAATATTTAAAACCTAAATTTCTCAGGTCCTACAGTGACTTTATCATAAAAAAGTTATCAAACCAGGATCTGTTATTTATCATACCGATTATTTGAAGGAATATTGATAAATCTTTACATTTTTTTCAAAGTGCGTTAATATGGTCGATATTAACGCACTTTGAAAAAAAAAATATTTTTTTCAAAGTGCGTTAGCTTGGTCCCAAATTTTAACGCACTTTGAAAATTTTTTTCAAAGTGCGTAATTTTTCAAAGTGCGTTGTAATGCACCATAATTAATCATCTCTTTTAATCATATAGCAGTTGGTTTCCACCACCTTTTCAGGTAAGAACAGATTGTGCTTGTTAACGCTGTTTCCATGGTAATTAGGTCACTTGAGTTTGGTCACCTGAGTAAACTCAGGTGACCTATTGCTATCCGTTTTCGTCCGGCGACGTGCGTCGTGCGTTAAACATTTGAACATTTTCAGCTTCTTCTCTGAAACCACTCAACCAATTTCAACCAAATTTGGCATAGAGCATCTATGGGTAAAGGGGAACAAATATTGTATGGGTAAAGAGGAACAAATATTGTGAATTTCATGGTCCCTGCCCCCCCAGGTGCCTGGGGGGGGGGCTAAAACCACTAAAATTAGTGCAATCTTTAAACATCTTTTTCTTTACTCCTGGACATCAAGCAGT
Source organism: Saccostrea cuccullata (assembly GCF_032062105.1). Lineage (NCBI taxonomy): Eukaryota > Metazoa > Mollusca > Bivalvia > Ostreida > Ostreidae > Saccostrea > Saccostrea cuccullata. The sequence goes on from NW_026923165.1 coordinate 17,067, forward strand.
CAAACTGTTGGCATGATTGTAATTAGCATTGAGTCCTCTACCAAAATTGTGAAATTCATGGCCCCAGGGTCAGGGGTTCTAGTGCTAGGGCGGGACTATATAGATTATATAGTGAAAATGCATAAATTCTTTGAAGTTCTTCTTTTCTGCTCCTGGGCATTAAATAAACTAACCAAGTGCATAATTTAAGTTGAAAATGATTGCCTCTTCCAAAATTGTGAATTTCATGGCCCCAGGGTCAGGGGTTCTAGTGCTAGGACGGGGCTATATAGAGTATATAGTGAAAATGAATGATTTCTTTAAAAAAAACTTCTTCTCTGCTCCTGAGTTTGAAATAAACTGACCAAGTACATAGTTATGTTGAATAAGGCTGTCTCTTACAAAATTATGAATTTCATGGCCCCAGGGTTCGGGGTTCTGGTGTTAGGGTGGGGCTCTATTGATTATATAGTGAAAATGCTTTCAAAATCTTCTTTTCGGCACCTGGTTATTAAACCAATGAACTATGTACATAGTTCTGAGGAGGAAGGATGCCTTTTTGAGATTTGTGAATTTCAGGGCCCCTGGGTCAGGGCTTATTATGTTAGGGTGGGGCTCTAATGTTTATATATAGTGAAAATGCATGAATTCTTTTAAAATCCTTTCCTTTGCTCCTGGGTATTATGCCAATGATCTTAGTACATATTTATGACTAAGAAAGCTGCCTCTTCCAAAATGGTTAATTTCCAGGCCCCCTGGGACAGAGGTACTTGGGGGGGGGGGGGTACATAGTTTGAAAATGATTTAATGCTTTGAAATATGCACTTTGGTATTAATCAACAACATTATGAAATAAAATTTATAAAATTTCCAAAATTTTGAAAGATGTAGCCCCAAGGTCAGTGGTTCCTGTGGTATAGGTGCACAACTTATAAAGTGAAAATGTTCTCCTTGTTACTCTGATCTACCTCTGGGTATTAAGTAACCAAAGTAAGCATTGTTACAACGCACTTTGAAAAATTACGCACTTTGAAAATTTTTTTCAAAGTGCGTTAAATTTGGGACTAAATCAACGCACTTTGAAAAAATAAAATTTCTTTTCAAAGTGTGTTAATATCGACCATATTAACGCACTTTGAAAAAAAAATTGGCTTGAGCAATATTTGCAAATCTTAGGTATGATAAATAATTGAACCTAGCTGTTGGATAGCTTTTCGGTGATAAGTTCACCTCTGGATGTTAAAGTGAGCGATTTTGATTTTACCATGCTTTGAAAATGCTTTCTCTCTGAAATGTTTTACTGTACTTAATTTTTTTAGAGTTTGCATGCATTTTATGTAAACTAAAATTTATTGAAATTTTAAATTCATACCAGTTATGCAAATACATATATTTGGGTGTAGCATAGCACAGGAGTCTGAAGTTTTTATCGTAAAAAAAAAAAAAAAAATCCGGAAAAAAAATTTCCTACCCTTAATTAAAAAAACCCCAGGATGGCAACGTGTTTTCGGGGGACCCACCTAAACAAATAGATCTGGGCTTGGCCAGAAAAATCTCGCGACTAATTCAGTTTCCGGAGCGTTTTTGTTATTTATTCAATGTGAAAAATTCAATCTGCTTGACGACTACGGGCCGTTCCTAGCCCCTTTTCCACTTTGACAGCTCATCCTGGACTCCATGCCACTAAACCGGAAGAGAATCTCGCAGTGTATATTTGACGTTTATAAAAACTTGTTCAAATGAAATAAAATAAATAATTGTTCAACGTAATTTTATTCAGTTATTTTAAATATATTTAAGAGAACTTTAAAAAGTTATTTATTCTTTTTCTTCCTTGTACGACGATGTGTACCAAGGACAGATAATTCAGTTTTTACAAGCGCCAAATTTAAATCACTGAAAAGCCATGTCGACAAAGAGCCAAACAGTTAGACTAAGCGCCCTTATAAAGCATTATTTTGTTTGAAAAATATATCTTTTTATTGATCACGTATGGTAACATAAAATTGGACATGAAGTTTTACATGCATTTTTTTGGTTCTTTTCTTCAATTACGTCATATATTCACCTCGGAGTTCACTTCCGGTTTAGTGGCATGGAGTCCAGGATGAGCTGTCAAAGTGGAAAAAAGGCCATGAACAGCCCGTAGTCGTCAAGCAGATTTCATTTCTTAACTTGAATAAATAGCACAAACACTCCGGATACTAAATTAGTTGAGAGATTTTTCCGACCAAGCCCAGATCTATTTGTTTAGGTGGGCCCCCCCCCCCAAAACACGTTGCCATCCGCAGAAGGATAAAACGTACGCTGAACTAGGACCTTAGGTCCCCCGCGCAGTTCACGTCTATCGGGTCTGTTTACTCCGCTACAAAATGTAGTGCGTTGTATACGTAAAGTGAAAATAGAATAAATCGTAATACTGTGAAGCCTTTTCAGTGTACAAAAAACAGAAAATTTATTTTTGTCAAGGGAATAACCATCTGTGATGGGTATTAGAAAACAAAGAGGGGGAGGGGGGTTGCTGAGCAACATTAACTGCAATATTATAAGATATATGATATATTAGAGTTTAACATTTATGGATTATGTTGGGTGACCTGTGGTCTCCCCTATGATTTTATTATTCCATGCAAGGTTATAGTATCTATATAACACAATGCCTAACCTCTGATCTCCTTAATAATAGTAAGCGACTCAGAGTAAACGACGTACGTCCAGTCTCTGCATCCGCAGATCTCTAACAAGCAGGGGGTGTATGTGAAGATTTTGCTCCCTAGCACCCCCTTTTCATTTCGCACGGAGTTTTCACCAATCCTTTCACATAATGGAATACTTATTTGTTAATAAATTATTTAATGTCTCTTTTGTCTTCCTTATCAGGTCATGCTTAAATAGGCGACCTCATCACTTTCACACTCTTTGCCGGAAATCCCTGATTTTTATTTATCTTATAAAGAAGATGTACACCCTGTATTAAAAAGTTTGGGGCTGCATGGGGTTCTCCTCTCCTTTCCCTGGAATTAACACATCAAATTCATCAACCCAACAAAACTACATTAAAAAAAGGAAATAAAATTTTAAAAATGCACCAATTTTTATTTAACTTTGGGATACATATACTGTATTTGAAGACAAGCAAGTTGACTAATCCTCCAAATTCCAATTACATACATGTACATTTAGAGAATTCGGAGAAGCACGTTTTCCTCGGTCAAAATTCTTTTTTTTTGAGAGGATTTGATAAATAATTCTACACATCCCATGATTTTAAATTATTGCCTACTTACAACTTTCAATAACATCATAATAATGTACAACATAAGATAACCTTTGTCTCATTCATATACTACAATTTGTGAAGTATGGAATCCTTCTTGATGGACAATATAAGACTTCCGCTTGTTTCCATAATCTTTATGCGAATACCAGAGGTAATAAAAAGTTAATGAAACCAGAGGTCACTTTATATCGTACATCTTTAGAGCGACCATAGGTCACCTTATATTGTACATCAAAAGGGAGACCAGATGTCAAATTCTGTTCTACATCATATGGGGGACCAGATTATTTTGTACATCAGTAAGGGGACCAGAGGTAACCTTATATTGTATATTAGTAGGGGGACCATAGGATACCTTATATTGTACATCAGTAGGGGGACCAGGGATCACCTTATTTTGTAACATCAGTAGGGGGACCAGAGGCCACCTTATTTTGTTTGTCAGTAGGGGGACCAGAGGTTACCTCATATTGTATATCAGTAGGGGGACCATACGATACCTCATATTGTACATCGGTAGGGGGACCAGGGATCACCTTATATGGTACATAAGTAGGGGGACCAGAGGTCACCTTAAATTGAATAACAGTAGGGGGACCAGAGGAAACCTTATAATGCACTTTACATAAGAAGGGGGAACAAAAGTTATCTTATACTCTAAATCAGTAGGGAGACCAGTAATCATCTTATTTGTACCTCAGTAGGGAGCCCAGAGGACACCTTATATTGTATATCAGTAGGGGACATCAGTAGAGGGACCAGAGGTCACCTTATATAGTACATCAGTAGGGGGACCTGTGGTCACCTTATATTGAACATCAGTAGGGGACCAGAGGACACTTAATATTACACTTTA
>NW_026923166.1:0-21297 GCF_032062105.1 Saccostrea cuccullata
CATAAAAAAATTTTAAAAAAAAAAATTTTTTAAACAAATGGGAAAATTTTTTTAAATTTTTTACTTTAGTGCAGATCCTTTAAAAAAAAAATTTTTACCTCAAACCTTTTTTTAAAAAAAACCCCTTTAAAATTTAAAAAACGTTTAAACAGTTGGGGCTTGATTTCCCCCCCCAGTTAATTTTAAAAAAAATTGGGAAAAGGCCCCCCAAAGGTTTTTTGGTTTAGTAAAAAACAAAGATTGAAAAAATTTTTTCTATTAAAAGGTTTTTTTAAAAAGCAATTTTTCAAAATTATTTAAAAAAAATTTAAAAAAAAAAAAATAAAACTAAAATTCTTTTTTTTTTTCCCCTTTTTTAAAAATTTTTTTAAAAAAAAAAAAGGTTGGGGTAAAAAAATTAATTTTTTTTTACAAATTTTTTAAAAAAAAAAAATTTAAAAGGGAAAAATTTTTAAAAAAAAATAATTTATAAAAAATTTTTTTTATTTTTTGAAAAAAATTTTAAAAATCAAATTTTAAAAATTTTAAAAAAAAATTTTTTTTTAATTTATTTATTTTTTAAAAAAAAAAACCCCCTTTCCCCGGGGTAAAATTGTTTTTTAATAAAAAATTTGTGTATTTTTTTAAAAATATTTTTGAGTCATGTCCATTTTAACTAAATAAGTATTAGTATTTTAAAAACCTTTAAAAAATTTTTATAATTTAATTAAAAAAAGATTCAAAATTTTTGTATAAATGCAAAAAAAAAAAATAAATTCAAAGGACATAGACTTATTAATTGGATATTTGGGGATTTTATATAATAATGTTTTACATTTTTTGATAACTTAAGTTAAAATGATAAACTGGTCTTGGGTTTGTTTTTTTTCTAAAAATTCAAGGGCAAAAAAAAGCTTTATAACCTTCCTTTTTCTTTGTTTTAACACCAGGCAACTCCTTTGTTTTAGAATGCCAACCTGCCAAAAAACAGTTATTCCTCATCTCAAAATACTTTATTTGTTAAGTCAACTTTAACGTTAAGGTTTAGTCTTAAAAAATCCTATATCATGTGTAATTCCCCAAAATTTAACATGAAAGGCTGGTTTTTTAAATACCTATGTTAGTAAATTTTATTTTTTATCCTCCTTTGATAATAAGTAATTTTTAATCCAATTTTAAAATTTATAAGGCCTTCTTAAATTTTGTAAAGGGGTTTTTAAATTTTAAATTTTTTTCATAAAAGGTTTTTTTAAAAAAAACCCCTTTTCCCCCCCATTCTTTTTAAATTATCAAAAGTTTTTAACCCAAATTTAAATTTTAAAAAAAAAAAAAAAATCCTATAAAAAATTACATAAAAAACTTTTACGTTTAAAGGTTTTTTAACAAAAAAAATTTTGGGGGGAAAATTTACATTTTAATTTTTATTTTTAAAAAAAATTTTTAAATCAAATTAAAATGTCTTAAGTCAAAGGGAAACCAAAAATTTGGGACAAACCCCCCCCCCCCTTTAAACCCCCCCAGTCTCAGCTTAATACTGTATATTTTAAAACCAAACCCAAAAATCCTAACCAAAAAAAACTTCCTTAAAAATAAAATAGGGGTTTTTTTTTTTACGATTTTTTTGGGGTTTACTTTTTTTTTATTGTTAGGTTTATTAAAATTTTTTTTCTATTAGTTTTAAAGTCCCCCAATTTTCAGTGAAGCAAAACAGTAGTATTTTTAGGTTTCCAAACTTTAAAAATTTTATAATTTATTTTCACAAAAAGAAAAAGTTTTTTTTAAAAAAATTTTCCGGTTGCACCAAAATAATTTTTTGTTTTAAATAAATTTTTTAAAAAAAAAAAATATCCCGTATTTTTGAAATTTCACATAAACTTAAAATGTATTTAAAAAATTAAAAATGTAAATTTTATTATGTCCAAACTTTAACCTGTGATAGGGTTTATTTTAATATGATTACTTTAAAAACCCCAAATTTTAAATTGTATATTAATAACCCATTCATTAAACCAAAATATAAGCTATTTTTTTTAAATGTATAAGGCCTCAGTTTTTATATTACAATAATCCCTACCTTTAACAGTTTTTTAATATTGATTTTAAAAAACCTGTCTTAAATCCCCCTTTTAATAGATTATAAAAAGTTAATTATTAAATACCATGAAGACAAATTAACTTCTTAAAATCATTTTTTTTATTTTATTGGCAGCCCCACATTAAAAAAATTTATTTATAAATAACTTTTAAATTTAAAAAATTCCAAAACCCTTATTATTTAAAGTTAGTTTCCATAAATTTATAAGTTTCATTTAAATTTTACTTATTTTAATAATTAAAAAAATTTATTTATGTTTTCAATTAAAATTTAAATTTGAATATTTCCAAATTTCTATATAAATATTTGATTTGTAAAAAAAATTTGAGATTTTCAGCTTTTTTTTTTGTGATTAGAAAATAAAAAAGGACAATCTTCAAAACCCTTTTTTTAAAATTTAAAATCCCTTCCCAAATTTGTCCCAATTTAAAAAGTAACAAACATGGAGAAATTTTAAAAATTTTCGTTAATTGCTATAATTATTTATGAAATTTTATAATTTTAACTTACGTAAGGATAATAACCCCAAATTAAAGAAATTGAGCAATTCCCTTCCGGGGGGAACCCTTTTTTCACTGGCTTGATCTTCAATTACGACGTGCACTACTCAGATTATTACACTGACCGTATCGTTCAAGGACTTACCGCATGCTTTTTATAGGCGAAAACAATATTTGTGATAAGGGGGGTGGGGTGGTAACTTGTTCAGGCAGTGGGTCTTAAAGGGAAAGAAGTCCGCGGAAGCTCCTGGCTTTTTGTGTAAAACCAGGACAAAAAAGGGGAATGGGTTACTTATGTACACTATGATATTTCACTTAAAAAAAAAACGAACAAACAAGACCAGATTTGAAAAAAAGCATTTGTACATCCACAAGATTTCACAAAAACAGTCATAAAATTACCATTTATTAATTACCATAAAATTTTAAAAAACCAACGATTGCACTATTAATTTAGTCATATGTCACTTTGATACTTTGAATTTTTTTTTTTGGGGGGGGGGGGGATACGACCTCCACACCCCCTTTAATCCGCTATTTCTTTTATAAATCGTAATATTATTATAAATATTTTCTACAACCTTGTTTATTAAAATACTGAATACAATAAATTACAGATATGAGTACCACTTTTGGATAAACATTACGCTGAATTATATTTTTTTAAAAATCGCAGTTCACAAATATCTGTAGTTTACGACTAAACAATTTATCCGTGCTAAACGAGGGAGGATTTGAATGCCCTTTGATGTCTTTATTTTAAAAAAATCAATGAAATTAAAATCAAAATAAAATTCGTTTGCTTGAACACGAACTTGTTTAAGAGAACTTTGATTTTTCAAAATGTTTTCATTCATATCAATAATAGAAAATATTGTTCATCAAGATTAGTATATGCTTGAACCGATACAAATGAGGGTTTTTCCTTTTTTAAAAATTTTTTTTTTGCTGTTTTGGTAGTAATGGCAAGTTGTAAAATTGAAGAAACTTACATATGTGCTCTACCCAACCCTTCCCCTTTGTTTGGGTTAGGACAGTCACGTGGAATGCATGTGTTTGGGGGGGGGGAGAGAGAGAGAGAGAGAGAGAGAGGAAGGAAAGAGGAAAATTAAAAGTCATGTTTATGTATTTATTTTTATTAATTTGAAATTCAATATTCTGAATAATTCTGTATTGAACGTTGCATTTTACAAATCTATCCCATGTTAATGCAGCTAACGAATTTATTAACAAGTCTTATCGCTGGTAATGATTTACGTGAACCAACAATAAACGGTAACCAGTTGGATGCGGCCTTGCCTCCAAACTGTTTTTTTTTTTTTTTTTTTTTTTTTTTTTTCCCCCCCCCCCCCCATGCATGGCTGCCTAGTAAAAAATGATAATCTAGATTTACCCATTGTATTAATCAGGCATATGGTTTCTTTTGAAATATATTTATACAAGAAATATCACTGGCTCAATTTTAAATGGAAAGCTCTGAAGATTTTAGGATCGACTTATTTTAAAATTTTATTTATACAAAGAAACAAGTATTTGTTTTTGATACAGGTGGGGATACCTGAACAGCTTAGGTAAATTGAACTCATATCTTCTTCCCAAATTTTATAAATGAATGTAAATTTTAAAAAAAAAACCCCAAAAACGTTTCAAATTAAGAGGAATGTAAAAATGTTTTCCATTATGTACCAAATCATCGAACTGTTCATGACGTATTCATTTTGAATATGGATTTAACTTTAAAATACCAAAAATTTTGATAATATTTTCGTATATTAATTAACCTATTCATTCACAAAAATATAAACAATATTATTTTTTGTAATATGCACACTAGGCGGTACAAGATCGTTCAGATTAAAGCAATAACCTACTGCTATCCTCATCAAGTTTTTATTCTGAATTAAAATCGCCTGCTCAAATTTGCACATTTTTTTGATAGATTATACAAAAGTAATTAATTATTAAAGACGATGAAGACAAATATAACTTCTTAAAATCATTTATTTTTGATTTGGCGATTGGCCACGACCTACATAATACAATAAATATTTTATTAATATAACATAACTTTTAATTATAAACCTTATCCTTATAAACATTATCTTATAAATTTGTATTTATCTTATAACATTGTATCTTAATTTTAAGATTTATACAGTAAAAGCAATTTATTTAGTTTTGCAATCTGGAGCAAAATTTAAAATTAGAATATTATAGCCAAAATCTCACGATAAATATTGTGAGTTTAAGTGAAAAACAAAAAATACTAGAGCATTTTCAGAACTTTTTGTGTTTGTGATTTTAGTAGACACATGGACAAAAAGGACAATCTATTCCGATATGTCTTTTAAAATAATACACAAAGTATTACAAGTCCTCTCTCAAAGTATCGTGCTGAAATAGAAAACTGTAAACAAATACATGTATGTAGCTTTTAAAATTTTCGTTAACGTTGCTATAATTTATTAAATAAATATAAAATGAAAAAATATTAAATTATGAACTCTTAATCTTTAACCTGATGATGCTGACGATATAAAGCTCTCATCGTAAAGGTGAGCTAAAATTTCCCTTTTTTTTACTTTGCTAAGCATTACGAGAACATAATCTATGGTTGGAAGCAATTTTAGTGTGTGTCTTATTTGGGGATGGCTGACAAAATTTTCAGGAGGGCAATACCAACAAATATTCCTTGACAAGCAGAAGGGAAGGGGGCATCATGTTGAAAAAAAAGGGGAGTTCAGCCCGAAATAATTTTTTAAAATTCAACTTACCCGATAAAACTTGATCAAAAAAAAACAAGAAAAGAAAATTGTCAAATTATCTATTCCAAAAGTGTGTGGTGGAGGGGGGCTTTCAATAAACAATTTATATAGTTAAAAAAATGTCTGGAAAAAAGGGGGTGGCCAACCCCCTAACCCTATATGTGCCTGTTTATTATTGAGTGTGCCTGTTTATATTAGCGTGGAAATAAAGTTACTGTAGCTGTTACTCGATACTGCTCTGTATCAGCCTTTAAAATACAAGAGCTCTTGAACTTATTTGATAAGAAATACATGTATGCATGTTATAAAAACACTTTTATTAACTAATATTGCATTACATTATGTTTTCATTATTTAAAAGGATTATATTCATTATGGTATAATTTAAGCTAGGACTTACACAAGACAAAGGTGTCTCCCCGCATGGCGCAGTGGTTAGAGCGTCTGCTCTAGATTTGCAATTAATTGGGGTTAATTGATCCTTACGTCACAGGTTCGAATACAACTGTGGACGTGGAATATCCTTCTGAGATGTTAAACGAGTTCCCTTGTGCAGCAGTGTTTGCACGAAAAGATCCTCACTTCTCCAGTCCTATGTGCCAAATATAGAAAAATTTGCAGGACATTAAACAACATGTACCAACAAACAAGAAAAAGGTTTTTTAAGACCTTTACATAGGTTATAATTTTTGGACTTGACAGTTGAAAATTAAGAACTGAACTTACACACATGGTAAAACTTTAGGACAAGATCAAGATACAATTATATAAAATTTAGGACTTACTTAAGATCAAGATCAACAAAGATAATTAGGTTTTAAAGGGACTTATACATTAAAGGCTAATAAAAGAAACTGAAGACTTTATACATATATTTATAGAAACTGAGACCTTATACACATACCTAATGTTTGGGGCTAAAAAGATAAGAACATTTATAGAACTGAGGACCTTACATGTTAAAGTTTTGGGGACTTACACATGATACAGGTATTTATAGAACTGAGACCTTATACACATGTTAAAGTTTGGGACCTTTCACATGATAAGGTATTAAGAGAAAATAACCTAGACACTGTTAAAGTTTGACTACACATGATACAGGTATTTAAAAGAAACTGAGGACCTCATACACATGTTAAAAGTTTGGGACTTTCACATGAACAGGTATTTAAGACTGAACCTTATACACATGTTAAAAGTTTGGGGGCTTACACATGATACAGGTATTTATAGAAACTGAGGACCTTATACAATGTTAAAAGTTTGGGGACTTACACATACAGGTATTTTTAGAACTGAGGACCTTTTATAACATGTTAAAAATTTGGGACTTTCACATGATACAGGTATTTATAGAGACTGAGGACCTCAAACACATGTTAAAAGTTTGGGGACTTATACATGATTCAGGTATTTATAGAGACTGAGGACCTTATAACATGTTAAAAGTTTGGGACTTACACATATACAGGTATTTATAGAGACTGAGGACCTCATAACATGTTAAAGTTTGGGGACTTACACATGATACAGTATTTATAGAACTAACCTATACACATGTTAAAGTTTGGGACTTACACATGATAAGGTATTTATAGAAACTAGGACCTTATACACATGTTAAAATTTGGGACTTAACATATACAGGTATTTATAGAGCTGAGGACCTTATACACTGTTAAAAATTTGGGACTACAGCCCGGTTTTATAAATAGGGTTAAAACATTTTAAAATTTGGGGGGACAATTTTTAAAGGATTTTTTTTTTATCATCACATTTAAAATTTGATTACAATTATAAGTTTAAAACTAATAGGATTTTTTATTAAATTTTTGCTTTTTTATAAAGGGTTTAAAATTTAAAAATGGCTTACCAATTCTTTTTTGGGTTAGGACAACACTGGAAAGTTTGGAACAATGAAAGGAAGAGAGAGAAAGAGAAAAATTGGGACTCAATGACGGATTATGAATGCAGGCTTTTTAACATGTTAAATTTGGGAATTTTCAATATCAGTAATTTTGTAATTTAACCTTATTTTCAAATTAATTGGGATTACACAGTAAGAATTTATAAAATCCGGAATATTTAAAAGTTAAAAATTGGGATAACATGGAGACTTCTAAACTGACTATAGAAACATGAAAGGGGAAATTACGGGGCTGGATTTAAAAAAAACTTAACCTTTTAAGATTAAGGGGTTTTTTTTTTAAGGGGAAAAAATGTATCAAATTTTTGAATGAACCTTATCCCTGTTTAAAAATGATTTAAAAAAAGATACAGAATTTACCAAGTGTTAATGGAAAATTTTTTGAATAAATTTAAAAAGGGAAGATTCACTGAACCCTTTTTTGGAATTTTGGGAAAAATTAAAAGTCAGTTTGAACTAATCTAACTTTTCATTTAAAAAAATTACAAGAACGAATTTAAATGGGGAAAAAGTAGGTTCACTTTAACCCAAAAAAAAGGGAATTTTAAACACATAAATTACTCCAATTTTTAAAAAGAATTTTAAAATTTTCTAAAATTTTTCATTTTTACTTTGGGGAAATCGTTTTTCCAACCCAAGAACCAAACTGTCTGTCAAGGCCATTAGGCCGAAGGCAGACAGTTTGTTCGAGGTACGAACAAACGATTTTCGAGAACTCTGTCAATAAATATTTTTGTTAATCATTTCATTTATTTTTAACATACAATATTTTGTACTGTATCCGTGATGTAAGCATAGTCTTAACTGTTTAACACCAACGAATGAAAATAAGAGTAAGCCCTGCGCATTCTGTGACGTAAGCATTCCAACATCTCCCCGAGCGAGATCCAACATCTCACTCAGCGGTCCATCATCGATGTTTTTACGTTGCTCAGTAAAACATTAAAAATGTTTGACTTTTTCGTATAGATTTATATAGGAATAAATTTTTAAAGGTATACCAAGTCAAGTTCTCTGTGTTTTAAATAGGGAATCCTCATTGTCCAAAAAATCGCCTCTCTTGTAACATACATTTTCTTAAAACTAACCTTTTCGATTTTGTTCAAAGAGGCATATTTTCAAAATCACAAGAATTAAAATAAAAATCATTATCCGTGCAAAATAGGAACATTGTGCATAAAAAATATAGATTGTGACAATAGTGTCAGAACTGGTCAAGTGGTAAGGCGGTTTTATCTCATTCATTTGTTCTGATGTTTAGTTCTCTGAATGACTGGTATACATTTACCCATAAAATAGAAGTATGTGTTAAATGTAATATCTCTTGAAAGAGAAAGGAGAGAGGAAGATGCCAAAAGGATAATGGGTAATATCTAAAATGCATGTATTGCAGAATTAATTGTAAACAAATAAGACATATTTTTATTTATTTAGTGGCGATGTCTTACAAAATAAAGAATCAGATTTAAAATTTTTTTTACATTAATTTGTTTTATTTCAGATCGGTTAATTATTCTGATCTGAATTGAAATGACTAAGGGGACGATCATTTGTTTCTAGAGGGTGCCTGGCACATTTTTTCAAGTCGGATTATTTATTTTCATGTCGGTGCAGGACAGTTTATTTATTTCCAACAAGACAGGACAATTACTTATTTTCATTTTCACTGGAAAAAAATTATTTAACAAATAAAAAAAAATATAATAAAGGAAAACAACAGTCTAAAACCTCTAATTGTGGAAAGTGGAAGGGGTAAGGGAGTGTAAAAGCACTGGTCTTGGGACGAATTTTTTTCCTAAGTCGAGAACAGATTTTTTTTCCGACATTTTCAGGACAGATTTCTTTGAAAATCACCCCCACCTCCATCACAATCAAATGGCCGTCCCTTAAATTGAAATGTCTAAACGAACTTTCTTGAATTTTGACATCAACAGTCAGTCAGCATTTGAGTTAATTAATGATAAATTGTATTTTGTGACACGGTCATTGTATCTCACAGAACTTATGAAATGACGACTTTTACGAGACTTGAAATTGCTTGTTTCACCAACTTTTTAGTGCGATTGATAAATTACCTTGTTTTAGAAATTATTCATATGTAGATAATGTTAGAGATAAAAAATCTGGTGCAGGTGACATTTAAGGTACATGTATATTGCTGCATAAGTAGGGAAGTTTACATTGAAAAGTTAGTCATTTCAGTATTAGTCAGTAAAGCTTAAAGTTCTATACACAGAATTCTTATGTATAGAAAATACATTTTAAGTCCCCAAACTTTACCCTGTGTATTAGGTCCTCAGTTTACTATATACTTATCTTGTGTGTAAGAATCCCAAACTTGTTCCTGTGTATAGGTCCTCAGTTTAATATATACTTATCTTGTGTGTAAGTCCCCAAACTTTACCTGTGTATTAGGTCCTCAGTTTACATATATACCTTATCTTGTGTATAATCCCAAACTTGTACCTGTGTATTAGGTCCTCAGTTACATATATACCTTATCTTGTGTGTAAGTCCCCAAACTTGTACCCTGTGTATTAGGTCCTCAGTTTAATATATACCTTATTTGTGTAAGAATCCCCAAACTTTACCCTGTGTATTAGGTCCTCAGTTTACATATATACCTTATTTGTGTGTAAAGTCCCCAAACTTTGTACCCTGTGTATTAGGTCCTCACTTTTCAAATATACCTTATCTGGTGTGTAAGAAGGACCCATACTTTTACCCTGTGTATTAGGTCCTCAGTTTACATATAACCTTATCTGTGTGTAAAGTCCCCAAACTTAGTTCCATGTGTATTAGGTCCTCAGTTTAAATATACCTTATCTGTGTGTAAGTAAGTCCCCAAACTTATTCATGTGTATTAGGTCCTCAGTTTACATATATACCTTATCTTGTGTGTAAGAAGTCCCCAAACTTAGTACCTGTGTATTAGGTCCTCAGTTTACATAATACTTATCTTGTGTTAAGTCCCCAAACTTAGTCTGGTATAGGTCCTCAGTTTATAATACCTTATCTGTGTGTGAAGTCCCCAAACTTTTCCTGTGTATTAGGTCCTCAGTTTAATATATACTTATCTTGTGTAGAAGTCCCCAAACTTAGTTCCTGTGTATTAGGTCCTACATTTACATATATACTTATCTTGTGTGTAAGTCCCCAAACTTGTTCCTGTGTATAGGTCCTCAGTTTAATATATACTTATCGTGTGTAAAAGTTCCCAAACTTGTACCTGTGTATTAGGTCTCAGTCTTTAATACTGTATGTGTAATAACTTAATCATGTGTTAGTCCTCAGAGTTATGTAAACTTATTCACATGTGTATTAGGTCCTCAGTTACATATATACCTAAACTGGTAATCCCCAAACTTGTAGTGTATTAGGTCCTCAGTTTACTATAATACTATATCATGTGTAAAGTCCCAAAATTTAGTTAACACTGTGTAAATTGAGGTCCTCAGTTTATATATATATTATCTGTGTTAAGTCCCCAAAAGTTTGTACCCCGTGTATTAGGCCTCAGTTTAATAATACCTTATCTGTGTAAGTCCCCAAACTTTACACCTGTGTATTAGGCCTCAGTTTAAAATACCTTACCAATTGTGTGTAAGTCACCAATACTGTACTGTGTATTAGGTCCTCAGTTTTATAATA
Source organism: Saccostrea cuccullata (assembly GCF_032062105.1). Lineage (NCBI taxonomy): Eukaryota > Metazoa > Mollusca > Bivalvia > Ostreida > Ostreidae > Saccostrea > Saccostrea cuccullata. The sequence continues at coordinate 10,921 of NW_026923166.1, forward strand.
TAACTTATCAGTGTAAGAAATTCCCAAACTTTACCACATGTGTTATAGGTCCTCAAGTTCTACAATACCTTATCTTGGTGTAAGTCCCCAAATTACTTTTTGTTTATAATACCTTTCTTTTTGTAAGTTACATTTTGATTCAGATTCGAATCGTATAATATTCTGAGTTTGCTATCACAAACATTTTTTTGTAATATATATTTATGTGGACCAAAGGCCTAACTAGGTAAATTTTTTATAGGAATCTCTGTGTAGGAACAACATGAAATTACAAGTTCAGGGGTGATGAAACCGTATTTTCAGCAATGAAAGACTTTTACATTTTTGAAATTTTATTTTATTTTAAATATTAAAAACTTAATAGTCCAATATGACAAAAGTTAAAATTTGTTCTAAATAGATCTATTTGCTTCATTGGTGTTAAAGATGAAGAATTTTTAATTGTCTTCAATACTGAAGATTTTTTGACCCTTGTCTAAATTCCATTGCTCATAAAATTTAAGCCTAGTAAGGTTGCCAAAAATAGTACTATTACAAAAATTTCTGAAAAAACCCATCATTTATTGACATGATTGACTTGAATGTATTCACTGTTACATTTTTTAGTTGGACTTACACACAAGAAATAAGGAAAATTAAACTGAAAGACTTAAAAAAGTAAACTTGTTTACACGACATGAAGGTATATGTGTGATATTGAGACCTTAAAGATACAAATTTGCAACTTCACATCAAGAATGATGTATATCTAAACCCTGGGATCCCAGCAACATTTTACAAGTTGGGAAACTTACATACAAGATAGTTTTATATGTAAAACAATGACAATCAATACAAGTTTGATTTTACACACAGATGATTTGAATAGTATGAGACCTAATCATCAGGAGTACAGAGTTGGGTTTTACACCAAAATAAGTATCCATAATAAACAGAGACTACATAATAAAACAGGCACCAAGTTTGGGTTTACACACATGTTTATCAAGTGTATTTAATATGTAAACTTGAAGACTAATACAGGTTAAATTTTGGATTTCTTTTACACACAAGTAGTTTATTTTAAACTGTAGTCCTAATTAATTTGGACAAGTTTGGGACTTACACACAAGATAGTTATCAGAAATAGATTTTCTTATAAAAAATTTCAAATATAATTTGGGTATTTCTTGACAACAAATAGTATATATGAAACTGAAGACTAATCACACAGGGAATAAGTTGGGAATTTGTTACACACAAATAATAAAAATATATAAATAAGACATTATCACATATTATAATTGGGGAAATACTTGCATCAAAATTAACGTATATATGTAATGACTTTTAATTTGTACTTACTACATCACAAGATAAGTAATATGTAAACTTGAGACCAGATCAAAATATTTGGGTTTATCAGCATAGTAGCTATTATCGATGAATTGGAATGAATTGTAGATTCCAAAGATAATATATATGTAACTAAGACCTGGCAGATAATCAGTTTTGCTGTTACTTCTTAACACACAAGATAAGGTTATGTCATAATCTAGCATTAGATTCAATTTGTGGATTTGAGATAATCTAGGAAAATCTTACACAAGATAATATAATATAGAACATGACTAATACAAGAGGTACAATTTTGACTTCAATTAGTTATGTTGATGTCTACTGGAAGGTTGACTACAGTTTTATTAATTTATAACTTAAATTTAGGATTTTTTACACACATAAGTAGTAGTAGTATGTAATGATGACACAAATAATGGGAAACTAGCAATTAGTTTGTGTCTTCACTATTTAAGATTATTTTATATTTTGTAAACTGGAGATAGCAACAGTATTAATTTTGGAATCATTAGAAAATAAGGTATATTATGTTAACTAACTAATGCACAGTGTCAAGTTGCAGGGTTACAAACAAATAAGGTATATATTGAAATGAATCTTAATAACAGAATTTGAAAATTTTCACACAAAGGTAATAATTAAAAGGAAATACATCCAGGTATAGTTTGGAATGGACTTATTAATCTATTTTCTATAATAGAATCTTTAGGTATAGAACTTGGTAAGTTTATGATAAACAAATTTTTGAAACTTTAATGGTACAATTGTTACTTATGCAGCAGAATAATACATTAGCCATAATTGTTTCTATGCCGGATTTTTTGTATCTGCTAACATATATTACATAATATCAAAATGTAATTATCAATGACGAAACAAGTTGTGAAACAAACTTTCAGTCATTCTCGTTTTAAAAGTTGCATTCAAAGTTTTGTGTGATCATACATTAAGCAAATTAATTTATAATTAATTAACATAAATGCTATGACATGTTATGCAATTAAAAAGGTTTAACTTTCGAATTTAAGGAACTGCTATTTTGATTGTTTGGGGTTTGTATTTTAAAGAAATTCAATCGTTCAAAGAAACCTTTCTGATGCTAAGAAAAAACTTCGTGGACCATCTTACACTCCCTGACTCCCACTCACAAATTGTAGATGGGTGCTTAGACTGTCATGTATTGGTTCTTTTAAATCGTATTTTTTTATTAATTTTTGAAATAATTTTTATATCCTAGTGAGAAGTAAAATTTCAAGTAATCTGTCCTCAGATTTGTTGGAATAAATAAACTGTTCATGATTCACATAAAATTAATCATGACTGTAAAAAATCCAGGCACTCTTATATAAATGTCGCTTTAGTCATTTGATAATCAGTTAATATATTAACATCTAAATAAAACAATAATTATCATAAAAAAATGTTTAAATTGATTCTTAAATTTTAAAGACATGATCTAAAAATAAAAATAGTGTCTTATTCTGTTTTAACATTTAAATATTGCAATATCATTTTGTAATATTACCCATTATTCTTATGGCATATACTCCTCTCTCTCTTTACTCTTTCAAGATAGTTACATGTACCATACTTATTATGGGAAAAATGTATCAAAATCATCCAATTCAGGTAACAAATAATGCAGTAAATCCCTTAACTTAATTCTGTAACTTTGTCACATCAGTTTTTTTATGCAACATGTATCAATTTTCACGTATAATGATTATATTTAATTCTGCTATTTTAATCCCCCTTTTAACATTAAAGGTTAGTTTTAAATATTATCATGTGAAGGCCCAAAATTTTTCATGATAAAGGGCCCATTTTAAAAAACCTTACTGTGTAATCCCCTTTTAAATTTATAATCCTATTTCTATAAAACTAAAAATTTTTAATTTATTTTAACAGTGTAAAATCCTAGTTCCCATAAGTACCTTACATGGGAAGTCCAAACTTTTAAAATGATAGGCTAGTCTCTATTTCCTTTCGTTGGTTAAAATTTAAATATGGTTCTCAGTCTAAAATACTGTATTTAAATTAAAAAAAAAACAAAATTTTTTTGAAAGGTCTCAGGCCCAAAAAATTTTGGAGAAAAGTCTTTTAGCCATTGGGTTGGCCGTCTTTTAAAAAATGTGTGCCAACCCCAAAAATTATATTCATTGTATAATTCAATTTTTTTATAAATTGATTTTAGTTTCCAAATTTTCCATTATTGTCTGTTTCTTAATCCTACCTGTGCAATCCAAATTTTAAAAATTGAAATTTTCTTTTTAATTTTTTTCTTTTAATAATTGGGGGAAAATTTTAATCCTCAATTCTTAACCCGCACACTTATTTTAAAATTAAACGTTATATTTTTTCCTTCCCCCAAATATTAAAAGAAAAACCAACCCTTTAATAAAAATGAAATTTCCCTTTTTTTTAAAAAAAATTTTTTTAAATTTTTTTCTTTAGGGTCTTTATTTTCCCATCCAAAAAAGGGTTTTTAAAAAATTTTTTTTTAAAAAAATTTTTTAAAAAACCCCCCCAAAAAATTTTTTTTTTTTAAAAATTTTAAATTAAAAAATAAAATTTTTTAAAAAAAATTAAAAAAAAATTTAAAATTTTTTTTTTTTAAAGGGTTTTTTTCCCAAAAAACCCCTTTTTTGGTTTTAAAAAAACCATTTTTTAAAAAAATTACAAAAAAAGGGGGAAGGCCCAAACTTTTCTAGGTTTAAAAAGCAGGGCTTCGCAACTAATCTAAACCCACTCCTAACGAAGTTTTAAACCCCCTTATCACAAATATTGTTTCGCCTATAAAAAGCATCGTAAGTCCTTTGAACGAATACGGTCAGTGTAATAATCTGAGTAGTGCACGTCGTAATTGAAGATCAGAGCCAAGTGAAAAAAAGGCATGGTTCTACTTTTCTAACGTGCCATGTTTTGAAAATCTATTATTGATTTTTAACATTCCTTTGGGACGTGAGAGGTAGTTCAGCAGATTTTTTCAAAATACTCAGTAATAGCCTTGCTTAGAACTTTGCTGTACAAGGTAACATAAACCTTTCAAGGATCATTTTACAGTAAAAGTTAGATGTATGTTTGAAAAAAACGAGGGACCAGTTTCCCTCCCCTATTATGTATGGTATATCAAATGTTTGGAACAAACAGTGTGTTCAATATGAACTCTAAATAAAAAAATTAATCTCCATCATAAAAGCAAATTATAACCCCTAAATAAAACTTTTGTGCCAGCGATTTAAATAATTCTTTAAGCAAAAACATTATATCAAAAATAAATTTAGTTACTTATCTCTCATTTATAAATAACTTTTAAAATATTCATAAATATAGCTGTCAGTTGTACCAGTACAAAGAACGAGGTTTAGTAAACAGCGCCCCCATTTAAATAGTTAACTGTACATGGACGTGTATAATATGAATAAATTTCCCCAAAAACCAAAAAATTATCGCTGACACAAAAAAATATCCAGTATAATCTTATAATTTAGGGGTTTTTTTTTGATGGAGCATATTTTGGGGTTTTAAACGATTATTATAAAAATTTCACGTCAGTAATGATTAATATTTATTTTTGACTAATAGTTTTAATCAGTCCAATTTCAGAATCAGCTTTCAGTGGAGAGCAAAAGTGGCTGCTAGGATATATCGCTCAAGTTTGAAAACTGAAATATATTTTACTTTATTTTGGCACCAAAAATGAAAGTATTTTAACTTAAAATTTGTTTTACATGAAACTATTCATGATTGCTTGATAAATAAATTTATTAAAAAAAAGAATATTGATATTCTTTGAAATTTCGACAGTGAAATTAAAAATGTCGTTTTAAACAAAATTAAAAGAAATGTAAAAATTTTTCATTATGACCAATCATGAACCTTTGTGACGATTATTTTGAATATGGATTTAACTTTAAAATAACCAAAAATTTGATAATTTTTTCGTATATTAATAACCTTTCACTTACAAAAATATAAGCAATATTTTTTTTTGTAATATGCACACTAGGCGTAAGATCGTTTAATTAAAGCATCCCATGCTATCCTCATCAAAGTTTTAAAATTTTAAAATCGCCTGTCAATTTCCATTTTTAGATAACTACAAAAAGTAATTAATTATTAAACATGAAGCAAATATAACTTTTAAAATCATTTATTTTCGCGTTAAGCCCGACCTACATAATACATATAATATTTTAGTTAATATAAACATACTTTAATTATAAACCTAACTTTATAAACTATATCCTTTCTATAAACTTTATCTTTCTTTAAACTTTTATTATTTATAAGTTTCCTTTTCCATTTATAGTCCCCAAAAGTATTATTGTTTGCAACCTGATAAAATTTAAAACCTAGAATATGTATAGCCCAAAATCTCACATAAATATTCTCAGTTTGAAACAAAATACTTATCATGTGTAAGTCCCAATTTTGATTTGTATTAAGGCCTGCTAAAAAGACATTATCTTCGTAATGTCTTAAAATAATACACAAAGTATTAAGTCCTCTCTCAAAGTATGCCTTAATAGTGTAAGTCCCAAACTTATAACATGTATAAGGTCCTTTAAAATTTATAGTTAAATTATGTATAATATCCCAAATAAATATAAACATGAAAAAAATATAAATCCTAGCCCTTAATTTAACCTGTATGATGTGTAAGTCCCCAAACTTAACATGTAAAGGTGAGCTAAAATTTCCTTTTTCTTTTAGCCATTATGAGAAGCCCCAATCTATGGTTGGGAAAGTCTGTTTCGTATTAGGGGATGGGGGCTGCACAAATATTTTCAGGATGCCCAAATTTTAACATGTGTATCAAGCCTCAGTAAGGGGAATTATGTTGTAAATAGTGATTAAGCCCGAATATTTTTAAATTCACTCCATAAACTTCAAAAAATAAACTGTGAAGAATCCCAAATTTAACATTCTATAAAGGTCGGTGGAGGGGGGCTTTCAATAAACAATTTATTATAGTCAAAAAATTTAAGGATAACTCCAACTCCCACCCCATGATATGTATGTTTATTATTATGTGCCTGTTTATTATTGAGCTGGAAATAAGTTTACTGTAGCTGTACCGATACTGCTCTGTATCAGCCTTTAAAATCAGAGCTCTTGAACTTATTTGATAAGAATAATTTATCATGTATAAAAGGACACTTTTATTAACTAATATGCATTACTTATGTTTTTATTATTTTAAAAGGATAATTCATTATCGTATATTTAACTAGGACTTACACAAGACAAATGTTCGCCCGCATGGGTCAGTTAACTTGTCTAGATTTGCAATTAATTGGGGATTAGTGATCCTTACGTCACAGTTCGAATACAACTGGGGCGTTGATATCTGTCCTTCGGATACCGGTTAAAGATTAAGGGCCCATTTTTAATTTTTTTCATTTTAATATTTATTTAATAATTATAGCAACGTTAACAAAATTTTAAAAGCTACATACATGTATTTGTTTACAGTTTTACTATTTCAGCACGATACTTTGAAGAGGACTTGTAATACTTTGTGTATTATTTTAAAGACATCATGGGGAATAATTGTCCTTTTTGTCCATGTTTAAAATCACAAACACAAAAAAGGTCTGAAATGCTCAAAGTATTTTTTGTTTTTCCTTAAACTCACAATATTTATGTGAGTTTTTGGGTATAATATTCTAATTTTAAATTTTTGCCCAGATTGCAAAACAAAAAAAATTTACTTTTTGTATAATTTTTAAAAAAAATTTTTTATAAGGATAAAAGGTTTAAAAAGGAAAAGGTTTATAATTAAAGAGTTATGTTATATTAATAAAATATTATTGTATTATGTAGGTCGTGGCCCAATCGCCAAATCAAAAATAAATGATTTTAAGAAGTTATATTTGTCTTCATCGTCTTTAATAATTAATTACTTTTTTGTATAATCTATCTAAAAATGTGCAAATTTGAGCAGGCGATTTTAATTCAGAATAAAAACTTTGAGGATAGCAGTAGGTTATTGTTTTAAATATAAACTCTTGTACCGCCTAGTGTGCATATTACAAAAAAAGAATATTGCTTATTTTTTTTGGTGAAGTGAATAGGTTAATTAATAACAGAAATATTATCAAAATTTTTTGGGTTTATTTTAAATTAAATCCATATTCAAAATAATACGTCATCGAACAGGTTCGATGATTTGGTACATAATGGAAAAATTTTTACATTCTCTTTTAATTTTGTTTAAAAGTAGATTTTTAAGTTTCACTGTCGAAATTTCAAAAAATCAGAATATTTTTTTTTTTTTTTAAATAAATTTTTTATCAAGCAATCATGAATAGTTTTCAGTGTAACAGGAATTTTTTAAAGTTAAAACTACTTTCTTTTTTGGTGCCAAAATAAAGTAAATACTGATTCTAAAGGTTTCTCCAGGAACCTCAGGATATATCCTAGCTCGCCACTTTTGCTCTCCATAAAGAAAATTGGTTGGACTATGTAAATATAGTCGAGAAAAAAAATTTTAATCATTACTACGTGAACAATATGAATAACCCAAAACCCCAAAATAATCGCCCACCAAAAAAAACCCCTATATTTATAAGAGAGATGTATACTGGAGTTTTTTTTTTGGGGAGCGATAATTTTGGGTTTTGGGAAAATTTATTCATATTATACACGTCCATGTACATGTCTAAAAAGTGGGGTTTTAATATCGGGGGGGGGGGGTTTCCCAAAATTCCTGTGCTTCTGCCTTTACTGGAAACCGACAGCTATATTTATATATTTTAAAAGTTATTTTATAAATGAGAATAAAACTAAATGTAATTTTCAACCCAATGTTTTGCTTAAAGAATCTATTTAAATCGCGGGAAAATTTTATTTATGTTAAAATTGCTTTATGATGGAGATTATTCTTTATTTAGAGTTCATATTGACACACTGTTTGTTCCAAACATATTCTACATACAGTATAGGGGGGGGAAACTGGCCCCTCGTTTTTTTAAAACATACATCTAACTTTTATTTAAAAAAATGATCCTTGAAAGGTTTTTTTTCTACCTCTGTTACAGCAAAGTTCAAAGCAAGGCTATTACTGAGTATTTTAAAAAAAAATCTGCCTAACCATTCACGTCCCAAAGGAATGGAAAAAAAATGAATAATAGATTTTAACAAAACATGGGTGATGTTGAGAAGTAGAACCATGCCTTTTTTCACTGGCTTGATCTTCAATTACGACGTGCACTACTCAGATTATTACACTGACCGTATCGTTCAAGGACTTACCGCATGCTTTTTATAGGCGAATACAATATTTGTGATAAGGGGGGTGGGGGTGGGGTGGGGTGGATAACTTCGTTCAGGCAGTGGGTCTAAGGAACGAAGTCCGCGGAAGCTCCTGGCTTTTTGTGTAAAACCAGGCACAAAAAAGGGGAATGGGTTACTTATGTACACTATGATATTTCACTTAGAAAAAAAAAAGAACAAAAAAGACCAGATTTGAAAAAAAGCATTTGTACATCCACAAGATTTCACAAAAACAGTCATAAAATTACCATTATTATTACAAATTAAAAAAACCAACGATTGCACTATTAATATTAGTCATATGTCACTTTGATACTTTGAATTTTTTTTTTGTGGGGGGGGATACGACCTCCACACCCCCTTTAATCCGCCATTACTTTTATAAATCGTAATATTATTATAAATATTTTCTACAACCTTGTTTATTAAAATACTGAATACAATAAAATTACAGATATGAGTACCACTTTTGGATAAACATTACGCTGAATTATAATTTTTTGAAAAATGCGCAGATAAAAAATATCTGTAGTTTACGACTAAACAATTTATCCGTGCTAAACGAGGGAGGATTTGAATGCCCTTTGATGTCTTTATTTAATAAAATCAATGAAATTAAAATCAAAATAAAATTCGTTTGCTTGAACACGGGAAATTGTTTAAGAGAACTTTGAATTTTTCAAAATGTTTTCATTCATATCAATAATCAGAAAATATTGTTCATCAAGATTAGTATATGCTTGAACCGATACAAATGAGGATTTTTTCCTTTTTTTAATTTATTTTTTGCTGTTTTGGTAGTAATGGAAATGTAAAATTGAAGAAACTTACATATGTGCTCTACCCAACCCTTCCCCTTTGTTTGGGTTAGGACAGTCACGTGGAATGCATGTGTTTGAGAGAGAGAGAGAGAGAGAGAGAGAGAGGGAGAGAGAGAGAGAGAGAGAGAAAAAAAATGTCATGTTTATGTATTTTTTTTTATTAATTTGAAATTCAATTTCTGAATAATTCTGTATTGAACGTTGATTTTACAAATCTATCCCATGTTAATGCAGCTAAAGAATTTATTAACAAGTCTTATCGCTGGTAATGATTTACGTGAACCAACAAAAAAGGTAACCAGTTGGATGCGGCCTTTTCCTCCAAACTGTTCATTTGAAATGGATTCGAACATGAAGGGGAACTTATCGGACGGCTGCGAACTTAAAATGTGAAACGTTACTACCTATTTAAGATTAAAGGTGTTATTAATTAATAAAAAAGTGTTGCAGGTGCAAATTTTTGAAAACTCTATGGCATGGGCATAAAGAACACTGAAAGTAAAATAATGATCACAGTCAATAGTATGTGACCTCATTGTATTAATCAGGCATATGGTTTCTTTTGAAATATATTTATGGGAAAGCAAGAAATATCGACTGGTATCTCATATTTTACAAATGAAGATGCTGCTGGAAGATTAAGAATGCTGGAGGATACTGACTTATTTCCCCTAAACTTGTTGCAGTTAAAAGAAAAAATAAATAGCAAAAGAAAACGAAGTTTATTTGTTTTAGATACAGGTGACGGTATACACTGTAACAGCACAATATGGGGGAAATTTTTGGGAAAACTACATATCTTCTTCCAATTTTCCATTAAATGAAGTGTAAATTAGTCACAAAGTGAATAATATAATTTATTGACTGGGTTCCTTGGGGGAACATGGTTTTGTCACCAGAACCAAATGTCTGTCCCAAAACCAATTGGCCAACAACC